>NC_058411.1:41813937-41814131 GCF_002201575.2 Neomonachus schauinslandi | reverse complement strand
AAAGAAAGAAAGAAAGAAAGAAAGAAAGAAAGAAAGAAAGAAAGAAAAAGAAAGAAAGGAAGGAAGGAAGGAAGAGAGAAAGAAAGAAAGAGAAAGAAAGAAAGAAAGAAAGAAAGAAAGAAGAAAGAAAGAAAGAAAGAAAGAAAGAAAGAAAGAAAGAAAGAAAGAAAGAAAGAAAGAAAGAAAGAAAGAAA
>NC_058411.1:41793279-41813927 GCF_002201575.2 Neomonachus schauinslandi | reverse complement strand
AAAGAAAGAAAGAAAGAAAGAAAGAAAGAAAGAAAGAAAGAAAGAAATTCTCCCTATATACTAATTGGTTAACTAGTGGCATAGGGTGTATAGATAGGAAAGGCAGGATAAACGTTTGTTTCTTTCTCTTTGTTTGCCAGTTTTCAAATAATGAATTTGGTTGATGAGCATCCTCTAAAAGTGACCATTATGGGAGCACCTGGGTGGCTCAGTCAGTTGCATGTCAGATTTTTGGTTTCAGCTCAGGTCAGGATCTCAGGGTGGTGAGATCAAGCCCTAGGGTAGGCTCCATGCTCAGCGGGGAGTCTGCTTCTCTCCTTCTCCCTCTGCCCCTCCCCTCAATCACACACACACTCTCTCTCTCTCTCAAATAAATAAATCAATCTTTAAAAAAATAAGTAAAAGTGACCATTATGAATTCATGAATTTGAACACATTTGTTGGACTTTAAACCATATCCTTATTGATACTCAAACTGTTCCATCCTTGGCAAGAGGGAGAGTCTTTGAGTTGACTTCTGGGTCTTTCTCACATGCCCTTAATAATCCTTGATATTTACCTTGCTATCTGTTAAGATGACAAGATATTCCAGGCTAATCTTGCACATTTCTTAAAGGGAAATGGAATTTCAAGGCACTGTCTCAACATTAGTGATACTAATGATTACCATAAGGCTATTCTAATCCTTTCAGTGAATACAGTCAGGAAAAATTTTTTAAAAAGATAAAATATATCATGAGTTCGTATTGATATTTCTTTTTTTTTCTTTTTTTTTTCAAGAATTTATTTTTAAGTAATCTCTACACCCAATGTGGGGCTTGAACTCATAACCCCGGGATCAAGAGTTGCATGCTCCACCGGCTGAGCCAGCCAGGGGTCCCCATACTGATATTTCTACTTCATGTGCAGGACTATAAGTTTTGCTATTCGAACTCTTCTGTCTTCTACCTGTATCTCTTTTATCTCTCACTAAGAATTCTGATTTTCAAGGACACCACAGATGATGGAACTAGAATGTCAAAAATTTTCTCATTTTCATAAATCTACATTACACAGAATAATAGTACTAAAGCTACCACTCATAATATGATTATTGTAAAGAATTTTAAATTCTTTTTTTCTTAAAGATTTTATTTATTTATTTATTTGACAGTGAGAGAGAGAGAGAACACAAGCAGGGGGAGCGGCAGGCAGAGGGAGAGGGAGAAGCAGGCTCCCTGCTGAGCAGAGAGCCTGACATGGGACTCCATCCTAGGACCCTGAGATCATGACTTGAGCTGAAGGCAGATGCTTAACCAACTGAACCACCCAGATGCCCGGAGCTTTAAATTCTTTTTGGCTGTTCTTCTTTGTTGTCCTGCTAAAGACTATGTATACATTTAAATTCATTTATTCTTAGTTACCTTTTATCTTTAAGGATTGCTTTAAGATTTTAATCTTGTATGTTTCTTGCAACCCTTCTTGTTAAGCATGTGCACTATATGTCTCTGCCCACAAAATTATGTGGCTCATGGAGCTTCTATGCCTTCTGTTTTAACCTTTTTTTCACATCACTTCTCTATATTGAAAGGTGCTTTGGGAAGTTTATTTTAAAAGTCTTTATAATTTTAGGGGTGCCTGGATGGCTCAGTCAGTTAAGTGGCAACTCTTGATCTCAGCTCAGGTATTGATCTCAGGGGCGTGAATTCAAGCCCATGCTGGGCTCCACGCTGGGTGTGGAGCCTACTGTAAAAAAAAAAAAAGTCTTTGTAATTTTAAAAAATCAGATTTCAAAACATTATCACAGGTAACTTATTTTTTTCATTCAATTTTTTTCCCATTAAGAAGAACCTGATTAAATAAATAAATAAATAAAATAAAAAAAGAACCTGAGCAAGAATAGCCCAAGGGGTGCTTGGGTGGTGTCAGACTCTTGGTTTCAGCTCTATCATGATATCCAGGTCGTGAGATCGAGCCCCACGTGGGACTCTCAACAGGGAGTCTGCTTCTCTTCTGATCCCTCTTCCTTTGTCCCTCCTGCTCACTCTAGTGCATGCTCAGTCTCTCAAATAAACAAATAAATAAATAAATCTTTTTTAAAAAAAAGGTTATATAAAAGAAGCAGAGCCCAAGTTGATTTCTCTATATTTTCACTAGATAATTGTCCTTGATCTTCCAAAACTGTATCTGATCATAAAATCCAAAGATTTTTATAATGCAGTGTATCCATAAGTATTTAGATTGACTCCAATGTCCCAATAACTAAGGGCGAATGTATGCTATTCATCAAGTATGCATGATAATGACGATTTCTGGGAAGTGAAGCCCTTGCCAAGATCTTTGACCCCAATAGAATATTAGTGACATCTTTTAAGAAATTACAAAAAACCCTGTGAATACATCCTTTTGAACGTTAACATAACTTTATCTTAGGTACAGTCCAAGGACTTTAGTCAAGAACAGCAATGTCCAGGAAGGTAGCTGCTAGGTACATGTGGCTAAAATAAAATAAAATAAAATATTAAGCTCCTCAGTCACACTAACCAATTTCTAGTACTCAGTTGTCATATGACTAGTGGCTGCTATATATGGAGAGCACATATTTTATAACCCTTCCATCACTGCAGAAAGCTCCAATGGATGGCACTGGTTTAGAAAGTCACAAATATCTTTGAAAGGCAATACAACTCCTTGATCTTCATGGCGTTCCTGATGAACGTTAATTATGTTGATGGCAATGATGACGATGATTGCTAGTTACAATAATATTAAAAACTATTGCCATTTTTAAAAAGATTTTATTTATTTATTTATTTGTCAGAAAGAGAGAGGGAGGGAGAGAGCACAAGCAGGGGAGCTGCAGGCAGAGGGAGAGGGAGAGACAGGTTCCCGGCTGAAGAGGGAGCCCGATGTGGGGCTGGTGGCCAGGGTGAGGTCAATTGGCCTTATGCTAGTTGGGGGGCCCCGTCTAGGACTTTATTAGTCCCCTGCAGGCTCACCTCAATAGTTACGAAAGACACCATGTCGTTTCCAATCTATCCCAAAGGAGGAGGTACCAAAAAGGATGACTAAGAGCCGGGGTCTTGCATAAACTGAGCTAATGACCAGATCAAAGGTTCTTAGTCACAGCTGTACATTAGAATCATTTGAAGAGCTTTTGAAAAATAATCTCCAGATGAATTAAATCAGAATCTCTGAGTATAGGGCCCAGAATCAGTATTTTTATTATTTTATTTTATTTTTTAAAAGATTTTATTTATTTATTTATTTGACAGAGAGAGAGAGCACAAGTAGGCAGAGTAGCAGGCAGAGGGAGAGGGAGAAGCAGGCTCCCCGCTGAGCAGGGAGCCTGATGCGGGGCTCAATCTCAGGACTCTAGGATCATGACCTGAGCCAAAGGCAGACTTTAATCAACTGAGGTTAAACCAGGCGCCCCAGAATCAGTATTTTTAAAAAGAGATACCCCAGATGATTTTAGTTTGCAGTTAGGGTTGCAGTTAGGGTTGAGAGTTTAGTTTGCAGTTATTGTTGAGTTTCTCTTTGTCTACACACCCAATGGTGTGTAACGTCACATAAGACCTCGGGCATGAGCTCCTTAACCTCTGGTCTCCTACCCACGTATGTCTCCTCAGGGGAAACCATCTCCCTTTTCTGAAGATGAGGTGTCTCTATCCTTACAAAGCTGAAGGCTGCTCCCCACATTGTGTCCTGCCTCCTTGAGGATCAAGTTCTATTAATTACTTCTCTCTCTGTATCTTCATCCTCTGTGCTTTCTAGGGCTTCCTTCTCCCAGCAATAAATGTATTCAAATTCTTTTCATCTTAACCATGCACACACATGCACGCGCGCACACACATACACCCTAGAACCAAACCAAACCAAAATAAAAAGACCCTTTCATCATTCCATGTCTCCCCATCTGGTTACTGTCAGATGAAGCGCTACAGTTCATGGTCCTTCCGTTCACAGTCAGCGTTCAGAAAACCCTGTCTCTACCCACGTTCCTCACACCACACTTTCTATTTAATCTCCCACCCACTGCAGTCACTGCTCGTCTCCCTGAAACTGTTCTCAGCAATGTCAGTACAGGCTGCTGTGTCTTATAGTTCTCGCCTAATACAACTCCTGACTGCCCTCTCATTCTTTTTTTTTTCCCTCCTGTTTTACTGGGGCAAAATACTCATAATAGATGTGTATTTAAACCATTTTAAAGAGTACATATGGCATTCAATACATACATGTTTTACAGCCATTATCACTATCTAGTTCAAGAGCTTTTCATCATCCCAGACGGAAACCCTATACCCATGTAAGTGGTCACTCTCCACTCACCACCCCCCAACAGCCTCTGGCAACCACTAATCTCTAGGGAATTTCCTATTCTGACTATTGTCTGTAATACAATAAGTGATCTTTTGTGACTGGCTTCTTTCATTTAGCATGTTTTCAAGGTCCACCGTGTTGTAGCTTGTATCAGTACTGCGTTCTTTTTATAGCTGAATAATATTCCACTGTATGGATATACCACAGTTTGTTTATCCATTCATCTGTCGATGGACATTTGGGTCATTTCCACCTTTTGGCTATTATTGAATAGAGCCACTATGAACATTCATACATGTGTTTTTGTTTGAACACCAGTTTTCAGTTCTTTGGGGTCTATTCCTAGGAGTAGAGTTGCTGAGTCACGCAGTCATACTAAGTTTAATTAATTGAGGAACCACCAAACTGTTTTCCACCATAGTTGTGCAATTTTACATTGCCACCAGCCATATATGAGAGCTCCAATTTCTCCACACCCTTGCCAACACTTGTTTTATTTTGTTTCAAATTATGGTCACCCCAGTGGGTGTAAAGTAGTATCTTATTGCAGGTTTGATTTGCATTTTCCAAAAGTCTAATGATGTTGACCATCTTTTCATATGCTTGTTAGCCACTTGTATATCTTCTTTGGGGACATGTGTATTCCACTCATTTGCCTGTTTTTAAATTGGGTTGTTTGTCTTTTCATTGTTGAGTTTCTCATTTTTTTAAAAGATCTTATTTTTAATTAATCTCTACACCCAATGTGGGGCTGGAACTCAAGACCCCGAGATCAAGAGTCACATACTCTTTTGATTAAGCCAGCCGGGCACCCCTCATTCTTTTTTTAATCTATGTTTTTGTCTAATATTTTCACATGACAAAAGAAATACATGCTTGCTAAAGATGTGAAACAATACAAGAGCGTAAATAAAATATTTCTCCTCCCTGGTTTTCCATGATGGCACTCTTTCTTGATTTTCTTTCTACTTCTCTGAGCAAGTTTCTTCTGACTTTTTTGTAGGTTCTTATTCCTTTTCCTGACCTTTAAGTGGTGGAGCACTCCAAGATTCTCTGCTCAGTCCTCTTCTCTTACTATAAACATTTCCTGGCAGTCATATTCATAACTCTAATGATAACTCCAGTTCTGACTTCTTTCTGAGTCTAAAGAAGAGTATAAGACAACCAGATAGCACCATTTAGGTATCTCAAAAGGATCTCAAGCTGAAAATGTCCTCAAATTACTACCTCCATAAGCCTGCTGCTTCTCCCATTTTTAAAAAAGTTTATGTATTTCTTGTTTTTGGTGATCTCTACACCCAATGTGGGGCTTGAATTTACCACCCCAAGATCAAGAGTTGCATGTTCTTCTGACTGAGCCAGCCAGGGCCCCTTCTCCCATTTTTCTTATTATAAATGAGGGGCACTAGTGTCTATCAACCACATTGCCCAAGCAAAAATCCAGGGAGTTATTTCAGGATTTTCTTTTTCCCTTCTACTCATATCTAATCAATCAATAGCTACTGTTGATTCTGATTTCTAGATGTATCTTTTATCTTTTTCCCTCTTTTCAAACCTCAGTACCTCTGTTCAGATCTCCAATATCCATTGCCTGGACTATTAAAGTACTTGGTCATTGTTCTTTCTGCCTTTAGGTGTGTCCTCTCCCAATTTATTCTATACATTTCTAAATAAAAAGCTGATCATGCTACTTCAAATTCTTTGATCAACCTGTGTGGTCTATGGAATAAAAACTACAATTTTTTTTTTTTTAATGTAAGCTCTGTTCTCAACCTGGGGCTTGAACTCATGACCCCAAGATCAAGAGTTGCATGCTCTACTGACTGAGCCAGCCAGGCGCCCCCATTCTTTTTTCCTTAATGCAGGAACTGACAAGTTTTAGTTTTTAATATTTAATAGCAGAACAGACCGAGGTCCAAGATGTGAAGTTACCATGTTCAAGAAACTGGGGGGGAAAAAATCACTCTATAAACTAAGTATATATTATGTGATAAGAAGAATGTACACTTTATAAAAAATTGAATCCTTTTTTAAAAAAGATTATTTATATATTTGAGAGAGAGAGAGAGAGAGCACGAGTAGGAGAGAGGTGCAGAGGGAGAAGGTGAAGCAGACTCCCCACTGAACAGGGAGACTGACACGGGGCTTGATCCCAGGACCCTGAGACCATGACCCGGGCCAAAGGCAGCCACTCAAACAACTGAGGCACCAGGTGCCCCACCAAAATTGAATTTTTTTTTTAAAGATTTATTTATTTGACAGAGAGAGACACAGCAAGAGAGGGAACACAAGCAAGGGGAATGGGAGAGGGAGAAGCAGGCTTCCCGCTGAGCAGGGAGCCCGATGTGGGGCTCGATCCCAGGACCCTGGGATCATGACCTGAGCTGAAGGCAGACGCTTAACGACTGAGCCACTCAGGCGCCCCTATTTATTTGAAAGAGAGAGAGAGACAGACAGAGCATGAACATGGGGGGAGGGGTAAAGGGAGAGGGAGAGGCAGACTCCCTGCTGAGTGGGGGAGCCTGACACAGGGTTCCACCCCAAGACCCCGAGATCACGACCTAAGCTAAAGTCAGACACTGGACTGACTGAGGCACCCAGGTGCCCTCCATACTTCATTTTCTATGCTACTTTCCTATTTTATGTTCCAACAATAATAAACTACTTGTGTTTTCTTAAGCAGGCCAAATTATGCATGTCTCCATGTCTTGACATGTGACATTCTCTCTAGTTGAAACAGTTACTTTTTTTACTTCTCTTTATTCTTAACTCATTTTTCAAGGTTCATCTCAAAAGATACCTCCTCTGTGAGGTCTTCCAGACTCCATCATAGAGCCTTGATTCCCATCTTATATTTCCATTTTGCACTGCACATGCCTACAACATAGAGATTACTTTATTGTAATTTAATTTTTTAAATAAATGTCTGTTTCCTCAAGAGACTGTGACATCCCTGAGTAGAGCAACTATGGAAGCCCAGTGCCAGACATGCAGCATGTTCTCAAGGGCGCAGGCACTCCGTAAGTGCTCGTTGGATGTTGACTAGACTCCAGTGTTTGTCCTTCCATTAGTAAAAATGCCCATCAACCACAATGGCTCTGCTGAATCACTAAAAAATCTTGAATGAAATTAAACAATGGTTGACTTCAAGTCCTTCACCACCAGAAAATAGTATATTTGTCTGTCGTCATAAGAACAACCCATAAAACTAGTTGTAAAAGCGACATAAAGATTCCTTAGTCTTCCATCTTTTGTAAGCAAGCTCTAGGTATTAAATTACCTCTTCAGGGGACAGAAGTTTTTCCTTTACCATTAACAAATGAGTCTCTATTTGAAAAGTGTTGCTCAAAACTTTCATATTATATATCTTATAAGAACTTTCATGTGAATCTCAGAGTCATCCTTTAAACAAAGGTATTTTGATAACTCCAAATAGCTATTTTGAAAGTGTAAATCACAACTTTCTTGGTATCAGGTTCCTTAAAAAAACATGCAATGAATTTCCTTTATTTGTTTGAGGACTATATTTGGCTTAGGCTGGTCCCAGAGCATAATGCTTTTATTTGATAAGCAAGAGTTATTACATTTTACTTGACTTTAATGTCATTGTCTCTTGTTTGTGAACTGTCCTTCTTGATAATATTAATGGTTAATGGATAAAGTTATTTGGAAAAGAGATTTCATGCTACTCTAAGGAATGGCAGAATTAAAAAATAGCCAGAAGTAAGGACAGGTATTAGGGTGACAAGAGTTAGACCATAGAGCTCACCAGTCAACAGATTGGAGTTTCTCTCCCTTAATGGCTAATGAGGAACATTTTGGCAAAACCAGCATATTTCTTACCACATGGCTGAGACTTTGTCCTCTGATGCAGTTTGGAGGCCACAGAGAAATGGGCGTAGCTCTCCCCCAGACAGCCTTAAATCACTGCCACCAGCTTCATCCTTGTTTCCATGATGCTGTGAAGAAAAAAAGAACTGGTTTTCTCCCACTAAATTAACCCATCTATTGGGAGGCATTTAGAGAGAGAGGAAGAGTGAATAACATGAGAGAAAAGAGAGAGAAGAATGAGAACACAGAAAGGGAGGACAAGTCCAGGGAGGGAAGAAAGAATGGCAGGGTGGAGGGGGACCGGCTAGCTATGGCGTGGAGCATGCAACTCTTGATCTCAATGTTGTGAGTTCAGGCCCCACACTGGGCATAGAGCTTACTTAAAAAAAAAAAAAATCAACTGGATTTAATAAAAACTTAAAAAAATCAATGTTATTTAAAAAACACAACAACAATGGCAGGTGTAGAGGAAGAGGAGATGGAGAGAAAGGACAGAGAAGAAGGAATAAAAAGTGTGTGTGTGTGTCTAAGTAGAGGGAGAGACAGACATGGGTGGGGGTTGGGGAGAGGCAGAAGAAAAAGAATGAGAAAGATAATAGGTGATATCCAGTGGATTCTCTAGCAGCTTTCACTTGATCAAAATAAATGGAGACAAATGAAAGTCTTCCCTCGAAAATTCTCTCAAGTTATTTTTCCTTGAAAATGAGGTATAATGTCAACATTTCTACTAGGAAACTTAATAATTTAAGACAGAGTATATATTGTTCCTTGGCCTTCACATAATAATGATTTCAAAAATTTAGAATAGGAATAATTTAATTTAAAAGTGCTGACTATAGGGGCGCCTGGGTTGCTCAGTCGTTAAACGTCTGCTTTCGGCTCGGGTCATGATCTCAGGGTCCTGGGATCGAGCCCCGCATCGGGCTCCCTGCTCGGCAGGAAGCCTGCTTCTCCCTCTCCCACTCTCCCTGCTTGTGTTGTCTCTCTCTGTCAAATAAATACATAAAATCCTTAAAATAAATAAATAAATAAAAATGCTGACTATATTAGGGCCGCCTGGGTGGCTCAGTCGGTAGAGCATGCGATTCTTGATCTCGGGGTTGTGAATTCTAGCTCCACACTGGGCACAGAGATACTAAAAACAACCCAACAAAGAAATAAAAGTGCACCTGGCAGGCTCAGTCAGTAGAGCATGAAACTATTGATCTCAGGGTCATGAGTTTGAGCCCCACTATGGGCATAGCAATTACTTAAAAAAAAAAATGTTGACTATATATTAGACCATAACACTTTCCCCCTGAGCAGAACAAATACAAAAGCAAAACTCATTTTCTCCCCCAGAATATAACGCCATTCTCAGAAGAGAGGGAAGAAGCCCATGCCTTTTCCTTTTCCCCTTATTGATATGAATGACTGGCCCCTATCCTCTTGAGTAGGCAGACTTCATAGACCAAGGCTGACCAAGACCTTACATAGTCAACGTGCTTGGCCAGCATCCATTTCACCCTTCACCCCTCCCAACAGTCTCTAGTTTGCTTTGGGGATCTATGTGATTTTGTGCATCCCTGCATCCCCGTCAGAGGTAGGACAGGCCAAGCCAATCATCACATTCTATCCTCTTGACTAGAGCAATGGAAGAAAGGGTGAACATGTGAACTGAGCAGACCACACAATGGCTCTAGAGGGTTTTCTGGGAATGCTGGAACAAAGTTGCTCTCTCTGACACACACAAAAAAGGCATATGGCTCCAGAAACTATGAGCAGCCATTTTAGGACTAGGAATGGAGCCAGTCTTAGGATGAAGCTGACATGGAGTGGGGAAAGAACCCAGGTCTTTTGGATATCCTTGAGGCATTGGATCAAGCCTCATCAACAACATCCCTATCTTTGGATTTTTCGGTTACGTGAGCTGATATTCTTTTTTTAAAAGATTTATTTATTTGAGAGAGAGAGAGAGTGGGGTGGCAGTGGCAGAGGGAGAGGGAGAGGGAGAGAGAAACTCAAGCAGACTCCGTGCTGAACGGGGCTCCATCTCACAACCCTGCGATCACCACCCAAACCAAAAGCAAGAGTCCAACGCTTAACCGACCATGACACCCAGGTGCCCCGATAAATATTCTTTACTGTATTATTTACTATCAACCTGAGTGTAACGTAATGTTTTCCTTTCAATAAAGAAATTATGCGGCCAGAAAGAGCCATTAGTATGCTTTCTGTTTTAAGTAGTGGCAATTATTCTTTTGGACAAGATTATGGGACAAACAGCAGCAGAATTTTATATTGGGAAGGTTTTGTTTTGTTTTGTTTTTTCAAATATTGCAGAAAACAGTATCTTCAGGTATTGGTCAAGGGATTTCATTCTTTTTCCAAGAATGTCCCTCTTGCCATAAGATGTCAAAGATTTTTTCATGATTAAAATGACCATTTTAATGGGCCCCTAGGTGGCTCAGTAGGTTAAGTGTCTGCCTTCGGTTCAGATCACAATCCCAGGGTCCTGGGATCGAGCACCGTGTCGGGCTCCCTGTTCAGCAGGGAGCCTGCTTCTCCCTCTCCCTCTGCAACTTCCCCCTCCTATGCTCTCTCTCTCTTTCAAATAAATAAATAAATAAATAAAATCTTAAAAAATGTTATAAAATTCTGACTATTGTAACTTGTGTCTATTTTATTTATCATCTATAATATGTGAAAGAAATTGATGTATAAAAATTCACTAACTAAAGAAATAATGTGAAGATTAGAGAGAATCTTTTGACTAGGATAAATTTTTCTTATTTGGAAGTCAGAGAAGAGAGTACAATTTATTTCTATTCCACAACTATTCCTGGAGCCCTTAGTTTATGCCAGGAAGCATAGATCCTGCAGGTACAACGGAGGCAGGTACAACGGAGGCAGGTAAAACATAAATCTTTCCTTCAAGATGTTTATAGTCCAGATGGTAAAGATTGGACAAGAGCTTCAATTCGACTAGTAAGAGTAGCTAATAATAGTCATCACTATTAGATATACTTCTGAGTAAAAATAAACAAATGTCATAATAAAAGTATAATGTGTCATGGGGTTTGAATGAAGGAGAATGATCATACAGGGAGAGAATGGGAAGGGGCAAAGATTAAGTTTCATGGAGCTTTTGCCATTTGAGCTGGGTCATGAAAAACAACTACTTCTGTAAATCCCTGTCTTTTGTTGCTCCTTCTCCTAGCACCCTGTCCTCTTCTTTAGCAGTTAGTCCATGTTTCTTTCTCTAATGGTCTACCTTACTAGGCTATAGATTTCATGAGGTGGGCCCCATGGTCCACTCTGATTTGCTCCCTGCTGTATTCCCAGCACAAAGCCCAGGGTCTGGTACATAGTATGCAGTCAATAAAAATCTGTTGAATGAATAAATGAACAATTCGACGAACGATGGACAGCCATAGATACTATTACTAAATGCCTATTATGTACCACACACTGTGGTAAGCACATAGATGATCAAATGTAATACAGTCAACAATAATACCAAGTAAATTTTACTGAGGAAGAAATGGAGGACCACAAAAGATAAATAACTTATCCAATGTCATGGTTTGTTATTGTATGTTTGATCACTCTTGGACAAGTGTTACAGCACTTGTTACAGCAAGTGCCTGGCTATAGCCATACCCAGGTAGGTCTCACTCCAAATTTTGTGCTGCTAATCACTGCACAATATTGCTTCCCATTTATTGAGTATATACTATGCACCGGTTGTTTGACATACATCACCTCATTTTATTTTCTCATTTATTTCTAGCAACAACCCTGTGAGTTAGTTATTATTGGCCTCATTTAATAGCTGAGAAATCAACAAATATTTTTTTGGAAGATTTTATTTATTTAGAGGGAGAGGGAGAGAGTGTGTGCAAGGAGAGGGGCAGATGAGGAGGTAGAGAGAGAGGGAAAGAATCTCAAGCAGACTCTGTGCCAAACGCAGAGCCCCATGTAGGGCTTGATCCCACGACCTTGAGATCGTGACCTGAGCCAAAACCAAGAGTCCGATGCTTAACCAGCTGAGCCAGGTGCCCCAACAAATGTTTATTATCTGTCTACCAATTGCCAGGCACTATGCTACTCCTGGAGATGAAATAGTGAGACGAAGAGACATCACCCCTGCCCATGTGGAATTTATGGTCTAGTAGGGAGGCAGAGAGTGATCAAACATACAGTCACAAACCATGAGAAGTGCTGAGACGGAAAGTCAGGGTGCCACATGCAGACCTCATGGCTTCAGGGAGGCCCATTTGACTCCAAAGCCCTCAATTTTTTATATAACTCTTTTTTTTTTTTCTTTTAATCACATGATGGAGAAGACTTGCACTGGCAGAGAGAAAAGACAGGAGGGGCCCCCGAAGTACAACCCTTGAATATGACCAGAGAAGGTGGGGAGATAGGTGTAGCAAGTAATGTGAGTAGCAGAAGCTAGACAAACCACAGAGTGCTGAATTAGGAAGGCAACGGAGAGCCATTCAAAAGGTTTTGAATGAAATCTCAATCAAAGTATATTTTAGGGAAGGGGCACCTGGGTGGCTTAGTCAGTTAAGGGTCCAACTTTTGGTTTCAGCTTAGGTCATGATCTCAGGGTGGTGAGACCTGGTCCCATATAGGGCTCTGTGCGTAGCAGGAGTCTGCTTGAGATTCTCTCCCTCTGCCCCTCCCTCCCCTTTGACCCCCCCTCCCCATACACTCTCTCTCAAATAAATAAATAAATAAATAAAATCTTTTTAAAAAAAAGTATATTTTAGGGAAGAGTAACTTAAAAAGCAGAAACTGCAACAGAGAGAGGTGGAGAGACTGACTAGTTTAACATGGCACATTCAGTACGGAAGTTTGAATTTATTTTGTCTATTTTTAGTCAGTGTGTTAGTTAAGATATAGGCTTAGCTGGAAACACGGGGGTTTTAACAAGATAGAAGCTTATTTCTCTCTTACAGTGAAGTTGAGCTGAGGGGGCAGCTCTGTTCCAGAAAGCCATTTAGGGTTCTTTTTATTTCAGTTTGAAGAGGGAGAAAAGTAAAAGGAAGACCTGCCCTTTAAGGACCCAACAAGGAGGAGGTTGCACACATCACTTCTGCTCACTTCATCTAGGCCAGAGCAGAGTCTTACAGCTGCAGTCAGCAATAATAAGGAGGCTTATGATATACGTCACCTGTGGTTTTGCTGTCTGCGTGCCTTAGGGCAAAATTCTATAATTATGGAAAACGAAGGTGTGATTATTAGGATATAACCAGCAGTCTCTGCCACACTCATGGGCTTCTCTTCTGAGAATGATCGATCTTGGTGACTCATTCGCTCCTATTTGAAAAAAAATCCGAATTTTAAAATAATGTTGAAGATTGTTACTACTGTTCAAATTTTTTTTTTTAAGATTTTATTTATTTGAGCTAGAGAGAGAGAGAGAGCAGGAGGAGGGGGAGGGAGGAAGGGGCAGAGGAAGAAGGAGGAGTAGACTCCCCGCTGAGCGGAGAACCCAACCCAGGGCTCACTGGGATCATGACCTGAGCTGAAGGCAGATGCTTAACCGACTAAGCCACCCAGGCACCCCATGGTCAAATTTTTCAAAAATTGTTTTTCACATGCTAGAGAAAGCTAAGCAAAATTTGACAGCTTTTAACTCTATTAATAACCCAAAAAGCAAAATCTATTCTAATTCCATAGATAACTATGTAGAAAAACTATATATATATTTTTAAAGATTTTATTTATTTATTTGAGAGAGAGAGAATGAGAGAGAGCAAGCACATGAGAGGGGGGAGGGTCAGAGGGAGAAGCAGACTCCCTGCCGAGCAGGGAGCCCGATGTGGGGCTCGATCCCGGGACCCTGGGATCATGACCTGAGCCGAAGGCAGTCGCTTAACCAACTGAGCCACCCAGGCGCCCCAGTAGAAAAACTATATTTTAAAATAAATTATTTAGGGACGCCTGGGTCCCTGCTCAGCGGGGAGCCTGCTTCTCCCTTTCGCTCTGCCTGCCGCTCCTCCTGCTTGTGCTCTCTCTCTCTCTGTCAAATAAATAAATAAAATCTTTAAAAATAAATAAATAAAATAAAAAATAAATAAATAAATAAAACAAATTATGTAGAAAAAAGTAAGGTAAGTTATCCATGATATACTTTTACAAAGATACTATTGACACTCTGATATTAATATTATCAATACTAGTATTTTATATTAATATTTCATATGTTTTCCTTCTCCCTTAATTTCCCGTTAAAGATGACAACCCATTCCTGAGTTGAAGACTTACAATCACTTTTACCAAACTTAAAGAACCAGCAGTCAAAAGAAAATGCCTCTATGCATGGGACATTCCCATCTTGTGCGTGGTTTCTGCCATGAACCCCCACGGGAAGGATTCCACTGGGAGGAGGGGGCTGAGCTGATGCACTTCCTGGGTCTCAGTTGGGACGGCAACATACAGTACCCAGTCCACACAGTAAAGCACATTTGCTGTCCTGGGCAGCCCTTAATTTTAGTTCATTTTCCTGTACCTATTTATTTGATAGCTCATTAATTGCCTCTGAGCAGAGAAAATGTTTCCTTTAAGAAGGTTAAACAAAGAGTTTATTGACATAAGCGAATTGGTTGAAGAAAACATTATTAAATAGAAGACACTTATTTAAACACCAAATTAATCATTTAAAGTCAAATTAGAGGCCCTATCCCCTCCTAACTAAATAGTGTTAACTAGTAATGAGATGTCCATTTTAGATATACTCCTACTTTTCAGATTCGGGCTGCTAGTTGAACTGTGCCTTGATTTTCCAAGTACTCAAGAGTCCATAATTACATCAATGTTTTACATTTCAATCTTTTAAACCATATTCCGTCTATAATGGGATATCGTTTTTCGCTATATGATGAAAAACAAAGACAACTTCTCTTTCATCCCAGCAGAAGAGGAGGCTTGTACTCTGCGAGAAGACCGCCGCGGCGGAGAGGGACTCATCCCCGGCTTTGGCTCCGCTTACTGAGCTTCCCACACCACCAGCGCACGAGTGCCCTTGGCACTGCCCTTGTTGAGCTGGCGGGGCCGCAGGTAACCTTCCAATACCCTAGCGCGGGCCAGATGCCGGGACTGCACCAGAACCTCTTAACAGAGCTGTTACGTAAGCTCCAGAGACCGCGGGGAAGGGCACAGCGATTTTTGTTGTGGTGGGGGTAGTGCTGTCCCTGTGCTTGTCTGGTATTTGAGCTTTGTATTTTTGTCTTCCGGGTTGGGGGGGTGTCACCTCTGCCTCCCCACATCCAGCCACACACCTGTGTCACACAGCCACCGGGGCAAGGCCCCATGCCCCAGTCCACCGCTGGGCTCGCATTAGCGGGCCTCCCAGCCACCATGACTGTTGAGTGTTGACAGGTACCATAGATTCACACTCCAGCCTCTTCCACTGCGAAACCGACGCTGATGGCAGCAGCTTTGTTGCGCACAGCGCTGAAGTTGCGTTTGTAGCCACACGGGAGTCAGGAAAATTTTAAGGTTAATCCAATCTGACGTGAGCCCACCCCGGTTGGATAGGACCATCAGATGGTCCAGCAGATTCCTTTTTATCAAAATATTTTATTGTGCGTATGGGGAGGAGATGGGGGGAAAGCTCCCAATGGACAAGAACTTGATTTGGTGCTTTTGTTTTGTTTTGTTTTGGTTTTGGTTTTGAGCGTCAGTTCCTGACTGATTTTTTTAAAATCCCCTTTAAGTCAATTATTCTTGCTTTTATAGTAATTGTCTTGATTTTGCATGTTTTATCAATGAATGCTGCTCATCTTAACTCATGGTTGCCCCTTGTTTGGGTAACCTGTGATTTTTGAAGGCAGGGGACTAGATGCAGGCTTTAAAGGCCTGAGATAACTCTTGGAAATATCATCCAACAATCAGATGTGGTTCCCACCACATACTAACCAGAATTATGGCCTCCTCCAAATCCTGTTCTCCTCACAACCACATGACCTCTCTTTTCAACCAAGGGCAGAAAATCTGCTTAGGACAAATTGCATATAAGAAAAGGTGTAGCTCTATGATGGGGGTGGGCAACATAATTTAGGATTCTACAGGCTTATGCCCAACCTGTTATTTTAAAGCTAAGGAACAGTAAAGGGAAAAGTTGGTTCAAGGAATCCTGATATTGCTCATTAACTGGGAGACAGAAAGGAATAAAATAGGACTTTCCTGATTATTTCAGGAGCTCTCTCCCACTTCCCCACGCTATTCCCCTTCCCCCCCCATCAGACATTTAGACTGAGGAAGAAAGGCACTTTGTGTTTAAGGTTAATCAAGTTTCAGTACAATTTTTTTTTTCAAACTAGAATCACACTAATCTTTTTTTCTTGCTCTAATGTGTGGCTGTTGAAATCCTCAGCTGTGATAAATTAAGCTACTTATTAATCTAATTATCGTACATTCATCCTAGAAACTTTCATGTGACTTGAAAAGGCTATTCAACCTTTTCCCTCCCCTCCTAGAAAGGGCTCAACCTTGCACCAATTAAGATCATTCTGAAGTAAGGCTTTAAAAAAGCTTTCTCTAATCACCCAATGGAACATGGACTGGTGGAAACCAAACTCAGAGCTCTGGGAAAAAGTTTAGCATTCCTTTCTGTCTGCCAACTTTTATGGTTTCATTGCACAAGGGAGGAAGACTTCATTTTCCTATTTAGTTGTTCTTTCACTGACCTCCAAATAAAGTCCATGTAATTACTGAGCAAATAAAGTTGCAGCATGTGTTTTAAAAATCAATTGCCATTCTTGGACTATAGAAATGTAACAATACACAGATTTGCCGGAAAATGCCCAGTACTAACCATATGAACTAAACCCTGTACTGTATCTGTACAATGGAGTAGTTTTGACCCCTAAAGCACATATTTACTATGCAGATTTTTAAAAGGGTTTCTTTTGTGACTTATCTATTGATATTAAAATGTCCCCATCCTAATATAGGTTCAATTTAGGATTAAAAATATGTTGCAAATGTATCATATCTTAAACATCCATTCATTGCCAAATGCCTTACTTCTTTTTTTTTAAATGATGGCATAAATGGAGCTATTTTACATTCAAATTAAACTAGCTATTAATTTGAATGCAAAGCAGCTCAATGTACAGGATGCAATTTCAATGACAGGTTTACCCCAAAACGGAATGCAGGAGCGAGTCAACATGGGTGAGTCCTGGTGGGTTGTCCCCTACTCTTGGTGCCTGGCAAACTTGCTCACTGTGAAGAGTTTTTGAAGTGAAGATTAAAAGAGTGGAATTATAAAGTATAATTACATTTTATTGAAACTCTAGAAATCAGAAAAAATTCAGCAGGAAACTTTTAGTGAAACATGATGTGTTGTCATTATCATTAAAAGATAAAAGTTCCATACTGTTTTTATCTGTTTATTTGGAAGAAATCCAGCCTTTACAGTTATGTAGGAAACAAAAACCGGGAATGCAGGAGTAATTATTAAAACCGTGTGATTTGTTATCTCAGCTACTGTCTTTCCAAATGGTAATGCGATATCAGCAGCTGCAGACGGTGGCTGATTTCCTCTATTAGTAAACAAGTGCTTTGGAGACCTGTGTGAGGCACTTTAAGCTCGCTACTCCCCGAAGTGCTGTCAGGCTTAACTACTAATCCATGGTATTTCAGAGCACTGGAAATTCATCTTTATAAAACCTGAACAAAAAAGGGAAAAAAGCCTGGAGGGCATGAGCTCCCTCTGGTGAGACAAATGACATGTTCATTTATTAATGAAACAATAACCCTGGAAAGAGGATCAAAGCACATTCCATCCTCACTTTACAATCCCCAATTTTCTCAGGCCAAACCATTTAATTGAGCCATGACAATGGAATACTTAATTGTTGCCTTAAAGTTTTGCAGAAGCGACTTCTTCAGCATCAATGTGCATTTCAGGATTATTACCCAAGTACAATATAGGCGGCTTGAAGCTGGTGGAATCTGATTCCTCTTACATTGGGGGGTCTTCAGCCGGCAGAAAAGGGGTTTTCTTGAACCTGCCAGCGGCACTCACCACCAACACCTCTGGCCTATCACTGCCCCTTCCCTTGCCTGAAACCGCCCCGATGGGTTGCTTCCTCAGGATGAAATAACCGGCCTCATTTGTGGGTGACTGGGTAAGACTCGGGTTCTTTTTAGCATTCCCCTGGTATCTGGGACGTAAGTGAGGAACACGGAGTTGCCAATCCCAGAACCCAGGAGTTGAGGCCTCTGGGAGTAACCAGCATGGAGTCAGTAGGGAGTCTCCGTAGGCCCTTAGCCTGTGCCGTGGAAAAGGCAAACTACTACCCTCCCTGTGGGTTATTCTCCAGTTGTGTTGGAGAGTGATTATCATGATTTCATCCCATCAAAACTAACACACACACATATAAAATTTTTTTAAAAACCCGAAAAGATCTGTATTTAATTTCTACATGCTAATCCTGGATTTCACCACAGCATTCTGGCTTCATAATGTGTTTATACCTATATAACAACCATTCTAGGGTTTCCATGACTAGACCATTTTTCAAATTAAACAAAACTTTCAGGAGAGTCTTAAGGCACAGAAGTAGGGTGTCCAAAAAGTGCTTGCTGACCCACTGGGCAAGAGGACCATGAAGATTTTATATGTAATCTCTAGGACTCACCTGTTTTGCATTCAGATATTCTAGGCCAGTTTGATTCGAGGCCCAATTTTCTATTACATGGCCTCATTTGGAGTTTATAAATAGATTTCCTTTTACTTTGCACCTGCTCATATTTATTCCTTAGGAGATCCATTAAGCCAATGAAAACCAATAGTCAGAAATGAAGGTTATAAGTAATAAAAACACTCATGTTTCTATGTTCATGAGCACCATCCATTTCAATTTATTTATTTATTTATTTTTAAGTAAGCCGTACGCCCAACGTGGGGCTTGAATTCACGACCTCAAGATCAAGAGTCACATGCTCTACTGACTGAGCCAGCCAGGAACCCAATCACCATCCATTTTATTAATGCTTATGTGAGATGGACAATGTATTTTGAGATGATTTTGATTATCTATACCTAGGATCTTTTTTTTTCCAATCTGCTTTTGAATACCAGCCTTATAAAATTCTTTCTTTTTGCTCTAGGTTAAATAGACTTATGAGTAAATATTAGGCTTCTGAGTATTTTTATGTTGAATTTTAGTAAAGTACTTAGGGAATTCTTTATAAAGCAATTTTTATGATAAGGCCATCAATTTGAAAAAGTTGCATTTAGATGGAGCTCTTCTTAGTAAAGTTTTCTGCAGTATAATTATTTGGGCTGCACACAGGGGAGTGATGATTATTCGAGGTATATTGTGTAGCTCTACATGAGCCATTTGGGAGAACACAGAACCCTCTAAGTCAACAATTGTAGCAGGGATTGGCCTAAAAGCCAAAAGGGAGTTTCAAATGGAAGGTCTGTATCTGCAGCAGAAACAATTATTTTTCCAATCTCCCCATTTGGTTATCTTTCATCCCATAATACGGAGCATTTATTTTCAAAAATACACACCTAGAAAGACCTCATGGACTTGTCATATCTGTGTTCAAATTGCCATGACATTGATGAGCACATCACAAATTTCATACGAGTCAAAGGTGAGACAGAGCAAAGATACTTACATTTGCTCAAAAGATATGCTTCCACATCTCCATAAGCATGTTCAACTAATATTTATATTATTCATTCATTCTGGTTTTTCTTTCACTTATTTAACCTGTCAATTAGTCACTCAATGACTACTGATTGAGGTTCTACTGCCTATATATCATACACATGACAACAGATATAGCTTGAGTTCTGTGTGTTTTTGAAAAGTATGTGGAAACTGAGACTATATGTAATGAAGGGAAGCAAGGAGTGGGTTGGAGATGAATAATATGGAGACAGAAGCAGAGTTCTCCTTTAGCACTGCTTTGCAAAGGGGCAAAGACCCTTTGGTGTGTGTCTGTTGAATGGATGATGGAAGTATTCATTCAGCAGTATCTATCAAGCAACTACCTCATCCCGTGTACCATGCAGGACACTCAATCAAAACAAGACACTGTCCCTATCTCCCAAGATTTTCCATCCCATAGTTTGGGTGGGGGCCCATGATATATACACGCAAAACAGTTAATTCAAGGTAAATGATAAGGCTCCATATTGAAAGGTACAGGTAATTTCAAGATGAATTGTAAATTTTGAATAATCACGATTTTCATGATATGGTCTGAAAGTTGGGGCCTGGTTTTCCTATCTCCCATTTTGCTGAAAAATGTATACTCTGAGAAGGAAGATGACAAGAGGCACATAAATAGGTGCATGCATTCACCTTTTGGCTCTGCTCATCTCCCACTCTTAGAACTTTGTAACTTGAAAAGGAAATAAGCTCATTACTAAGAATGTAATGTTTGATTATTTTTACAATAGCAGATACTTAAACTGATACTGCTACTATAATGGTGAATGACTCTTTCTTTCTTTCTTTCTTTCTTTCTTTCTTTCTTTCTTTCTTTCT